>NC_050450.1:87373025-87394391 GCF_903995425.1 Onychomys torridus
AAATCTGTTTTCTGTGCTTAAAAATAAAAGCATTCAGGTGCCTATAACTTGTTCAGTCACCCACCACAGAACCAAGAGAGACAACTTAAGCGTAAGATCATAGCGTGAAAAGAAAATGTGGGCATTGTAAGAGGCCAAGGCGTTTCCCATTACCTCAGTACAGTCAAGAAAACTCAGGAGAGTTATTCTCAAAGGTTAAGAACGACCAAAGCAGAAACGTGACCCCAAAAATGAGCCTTGATGTTTCCAGAAGTGGAAGTCTGTCCTGTGCAGCACCATCCAGTCACCCCACGTCAGCCACTGACCAGGAGTCTTCCCGAGCTGCTTTTCCAGCTGTGGGTCCTAACTACCTAGCCCTGCATTTCTAACTGATGTGACCCATCAACCCTTCTATCAAAGCCAACTATGAATCTACTCAGAAAACTCCCTGGAGTGAGAGCCCTGCTCTCTTGGCCAGAGTTACCATGATGCATTCGTAGGAAAGGGTTGTTTGCACAAGGAAAAGTCCAGCTGTGGGCACCAAGGTCTAGCGTTGCAACAGAACCCACTGTCCCTTCGAGTTTGCAACATTCTTAATAATAAGCTACTGAAAATAATAATAATAAGCTACTGAATCCCATTGGATCATGAAATTTATTCAGAGGACTGAACAAGACCTTAAGAACTTAGTGTTTGCACATTATTCCCTGTCCTAAAACGATGTCCGCCGTTCCGCCGCCGTGTGGCACAGCAGGAAAGGGTTTGTGTGGGAACTCTGCGGTTCAGCTCTCCAGCGGCGTTTCAAGGAGGGCGGCTCAACTGGATTTTCACCCAATGCCGACTTCTAAATCAGAGATTCACAGAGCTGTTCTCATCTTTGTGATCTTAAGGGGCGATGGACAAAAAGAACGAGAATGCTTGAAGTGCCGTCTGTCTTCGCTGAGACTACAGGCCTGGCAGCCGGCTGGAAAGAGTGCTAAGGCCTGCAGGCTCTAAGGAACAAGGCCGAACTTGCCTGGTGACTTCACGGAATCAGCAGGTGGGGCAGACAAAAGAGAAGGACAAAACTCATCTGAAATGTGCTTCACGCAATGTTGCCCCAGCCACCTCCCACAGTAACAAAATGTCACAAATAAGAAAATCACTTTAAGTTATCATCTCTAAGTCAAATGTGACATTGGATAATGGGGGGGCGGGGGGGAGATCAAAACCTGCTGAAAGGAATTTACCCATCTGTAACACCAAGAAGCCCTACCTGAAATGCTGGAGAAGAAGGAAATGCTGAGGTAGTGCTGCAACCACCCTTTCAAATTGTTTAGGTTTTGTCTATATGATGTATGTGTGCCACGCGCAGGTATGTGCAGTTGAGTGAGGGCGCTGAAGAAGTAACTCAGTCCCCTGAGCTACAGCCACCAGGTAGGTTCTGGGAATCAAACTTGTGTCCTTCCTCAGGCGCAGCAGGCGATCCCAACTGCTAAGCCATCTCCAGGCCCAATCACCTTATTAAAAAAAAAATAGCAGTTGAATAGCATAGGAGTGGGCATTCTAGAATCGCCACATGTTCCGAGCTTGGGCAGGTGGACAGAGAGTAGGATCTGGTGTTGTTTTTCCAGTGTGGAGGCATGGGGAGCTCATAGCAAAACTGCCACAGGAGGTGTGCCACTCAGCTCCAGCTCTCTTCTTGGTGGCAGAGTGGAACTGGGCAGTGCTAAGGTTTAAGTGTACCCCCAAAAGGTCATGGGTTGGAAACTTCATCCTTTTCTCATTGCTTATGGCTAGCTATCTGTAAATAAATTATTTTTAAGTGATTTTTTTGGTACTTGACTGAAGAATAAAAATATAAAATAAAAAAAAAAATTTTAAACGGGGTTGGGGATTTAGCTCAGTGGGTTCGGTCCTCAGCTCTCGGGGAAAAAAAAAAAAAACACACAAAAATTGTTTGTTATATGGGCTGGAGAGATGGCTCAGAGGTTAAGAGCACCGACTGCTCTACCAGAGGTCCTGAGTTCAATTCCCAGCACCCACATGGTGGCTCACAACCATCTGTAATGAGATCTGGTGCCCTCTTCTGTGTACATAATAAATAAATAAATCTTAAAAAAAAAAAAAAAAAAACTAGGAGTTGAGAGTGTGGCTTGGTGATTTCACATGTGTGCAATCCTGGGTTCCATCTTAAGCATCATATAGAACCAGCCATGATGGTCCATAGGCCAGCCGGCATACACAACCCTCTCATAGGAAGAAAGAAAAGAAGAAAGGAAGAGAGGGAGGGAGGGAGGGAAGGAGGGAGGGAGAGAGAAAGGTTGGGTTTTTTGTTTTGTTTTGTTTTAGTCTCTCCGTTGGTTTTAAAGCAAATGAGAGTCTTGTTGCACCTTGTCAAGCTGAGGTAATTTTTTCTTTCCCCAATGGGTCCTTCACACCCAAAACTTTCCATGAAGTTCTGGTATCAGTGCTCTTGATTTCTCTCAGAATCCTAACATACAAAAATCAAAGAGTTTTCGTGAGTTGGGTGGTGACTGTTACCCTCACCTCCCATTCAGAGCAGGAGTTTCTCCTGGAGGATTATTCTAATTTAGAGTATTCTGTAGGGCCAAGGTGCCCAGAGCTCGGAAACTTCTTCCCTTGGCAAAGCAACCCAATCAGTTTAAATCAAATGCTGTATTGGAAATGTTCTCCTTGTATCGGCCAAATCCATCTCCCTGTGAACTTCCTGCTCTGATCCTGGCCCTGTCTTTGAATGTGTCATCTCCGTTCTTGACAAAGGTCTCAGTTTCTTTAATGTATCTTATCTGACTCATAGTCTTCATCATCAAGGTCACAAAATTTGAATACAATGATCATTTTTCACATCAAAATTCCCTTCTATAAGTATATATGGTGGTACATGGCTATGATCCTAGCACTTGGGAGGTGCTGGAAGGAGAGTCAGTTTAATGCCATCTTTGGCTACTTAGGGAGTTCAAGACCAGCCTGAGCCACATAAGACCTTGCCAAAAAAAAAAAAAAAAAAAAAAAAAAAAAATTGATGTTCATGGCCTCCTGTGTCACCTCAGGGGGCCACAGAAACCATGTATGATGAAATCAGAGGGCTGTGCTGAGCCTGCCCCGCCCTTTGCTGGCCCTGAGAAAGCTGGCCCTGCCTCTTGCTGGACATTGCAGCAAGAGAGCTGGCCCCATCCCTCACCACAGGCAATACAGAACTGACCCTGATGGCATGGGCATAGGGGAGCTGGCTCCGCCCCCTTGCCTGAAGCAGGTGGCCCCAGTGGCCCAGACTGATCAGCTCAGCTACCACCCAGGCCCCAGCCAGGCCTTGAGTTGGACCACCCTAACATCTACCCCATCTAGGACCTGCTGGAGCTTGTAGGAATTCTCTCCTGGGTATTCAAGAAAAATGAAGAGCTCCCAAGTGTAGGAGGGGCGCCAAAGGAGGAATTCCCTGAAATTCATTTTTAAAAAGATTTATTTTGGGGGCTGGAGAGATGGCTCAGAGGTTAAGAGCACTGGCTGTTCTTCCAGAGGTCCTGAGTTCAATTCCCAGCAACCACATAGTGGCTCACAATCATCTGTAATGAGATCTGGCGCCCTCTTCTGGCCTGCAGGGATAAGTGCAGGCAGAACACTGTATACATAATAAAGAAATAAATCTTTAAAAAAATATTTATTTTTATTGTATTTTAATGATGTACATATGTGTATGGCATATGAGTGTAAGATGCCTATGGAGGACAAAGGCATTAGAGCCCCTGGAGTTGGAGTTACAGGTGGTTGTGAGCCACCCATGTAGGTGCTGGAAAATGAATTCAGTCTCATAAGAATAGTATACGCTCTTAACATCTGACTATCTATCCAGCCATGATGTTCATTTTAATGTCTTCTTCAATATGCTTAGATTATGAAATCCTACATTTTCAGTTGTTTTTGATGATTAAGGTTGATAGTCTGTAATTCTTATTGGGTTTATACTTGAAATTATCAGCTTTGTGAACCAAGTTCCGGTTCATTTGTGTGTGTGGATATGTGGATACAAGGTCTCTTCTTTGGCTTGGAAATGGTTGATTAGTCTAGACTGGCTGGTCAGGGAAGGTCAAGGACCCATCCACCTGTCTCTGCCTCCCTAGTGCTTGAATTACAAGTGCGCACACTTTTTAAAAATATGAATTCTAGCCGGGCGGTGGTGGTGCACTCCTGTAATCCCAGCACTCAGGAGGCAGAGGCAGGTGGATCTCTGTGAGTTTGAGGCTACAAGAGCTAGTCCAGGACAGGCTCCAAAGCTACAGAGAAACCCTGTCTTGAAAAACAAACAAACAAACAGAAAATATGAATTCTAGGGACTGTACTCAGGTTACTTTACCAGCTGAGCTGTGGCTCCATCCCAGGCTCATTGCTTGATAATTTTAAGTTTGGTTCTCTGGGTCATGTTTTGTGAAATTTTTTTCCCTTCCAAGACTGGCTTATGGAGTTGTTCTCTAACTTGTGATGTGGTCAAGTGTGTGAAGTTCTGTTAGCCAGTCTGGCTAGATCTTCAGTCTGGTTCTTCCTGGGGCCTGAACCATCCAACCAGAACTCTCTGGTTTTTATCACCAAGACAGAATTCTGAACCTTTAGAGATACCTTGCAAATGACGGAAGGGGGCCACGACCACCTGTGGGGTAAAAGGTCTCCAGACTGGACAGTGGGGACAAGAAATACCAGCTCTACCAACTGGTAAGTTTTGGTTAGAGTTCTGGCTATAATTGGCAAAGGAACAAGTTCCAAACATTTCTTCTCTTTGGGGCTTTTAAAGTGTTAAGAAATCAGATCCCACCTCACATGTACAACCGTCTTTCTCTATGGTCTTTATTTGGTCATTTCTTAATGTCTCCATACACACAATGTCTTATTTCTGTGATATGCTTGGCAAATACTGTGTAATCAAGTTCTACACCTTTCTTTCTTTCTTTCTTTCTTTCTTTCTTTCTTTTTTTTTTTTTTTTTTTTTGAGACAGGGTCTCATATAGCTCTGGCTAGCCTCAAACTTGCTGTGTAGCTGGGGATGACATTGTGTTCCTGATTTTCCTGCCTCTGCTTCCCAATGCTGGAATTTATAGGTGTGAGCCACCATAGAGGGCTGAAGTTCTTTACCATGAACACCCTTTAGTACCTGCTGTCTTAATGTTTAGTTTTTCTCTCACTGTAAACTTTGTACTGTTATTCAGACAGGGTCTCACTCTGTAGCCTTGGCTAGTCTGGAATTCAATGTGTCACCAAGGCTCACCTGGAACTTGTGGCATTTCCGCCTCCCAAGAGCTGAGATTACAGGTGTGAACAGGCACAACCAGCTGTAAACTTATTTAAGCACTTGGCATAGCTTGCGTGTCTTTTTCTAAAGATATGAAACACTTGTTCAGTGAGTGACATAAAGAAATAGGCATTGATGAATTATAAGCTGATCATTCTAATAATTTAATCCTTGTCTGTTGGCTCCAGTGTTAGGGACATTGAGGTCTACTTCCGGCTATGGTACCATTCTTGTCTTGTGTGATGTTAAAAATCCACATGCTGCTGGGCGGTGGTGGTGCACGCCTTTAATCCCAGCACTTGGGAGGCAGAGGCAGGCGGATTTCTGTGAGTTTGAGGCCAACTTGGTCTACAAAGCGAGTTCTAGGAAAGGCACAAAGCTACACAGAGAAACCCTGTCTCGAAAAAACAAAAAACAAAAAACAAAAACAAAAACAAACAGAAAAACCCCACATGCTAACTGGCTGATATCTTCACTTAATAAAGAAGTCATCAATAGTGAATAATTAATTCATTATAAATAATAAATAATGAAGTAAGGTTAATAACACAACAATGAGCTGTCAATCACGACTCCATCCCTGGGTAAAATATTAAATTTCTTAGGAACATAATATCCAGGAAGGACTTTGTTAGTTTGCAGAAGTAAGTTTATTAGAGCGCAGGAGCCAATACCTCACTTCTCCTTTTTAAAGAATGTACTAATAAGAAAATAAGAGGATGCAGGAAATGGGCTGGTCAGCTGATGCTGGACAGCAGGTTTTCTCGGGAATGAGCCAGCGCGATGGTCAGGCTGGTGTGGCTCTTCACTCGCTCCCCCACTCCACTGTTTCCTATGACAGATGCTTCTGCTGATCTGGAAACTGCTTATTTTATTCTCACTTCAGAAATGTTGCTGACTTGGGAGGAGACAACTTTGCCATCTACCACTTCCTCTATGATGGTCTTCGTCACTCTTGTCTTGCTGGGATCTGAAAATCACGGGACCAAGAGGTCAGTCTGAAAACAGTCACTGAGGCTCAGAGCAGGTGAAAGTCTGTGCTTGCTGACTATGCTCTCTGCTTAAGATACTGTCAGCAGCTGTGCACATTTTAACATTTATTTTTAAAGTGCATGTGTGCGTACATGTGTGTGTGTGTGTGTGTGTGTGTGTGTGTGTGTGTGTGTGTGTGTTTGAGGTAACATGCATTTATGTGTGTATATGTGGAAGTCAGAGGACATCAGCTATGGTTTCCCAGGCAACATCCACCTCCTTTTTTTTGATTCAGAGTCTCTCACTAGCCTGGAACTTGCCAAATGGTCTGGCCAGTGAGAAAGCTCCAGCAATCTACCTGTCTTTACCCTTCCCCAGCCTTAGAATTATAAGTCCATTAAGTCTGTGACACCATGTCTGGCTGGTTTTGTTTGTTTGTTTTTGTTTTTGTTTTTGTTTTTTTTGTATTTTCCCCATGGGTTCTGGGGTTGAACTCTGGTCCTTATATTTGGAAGAACTTCTGACTGAGCTGTTTCCCCAGCCCAACATTAAAAAGATACAACATGTAAAGTATGCTTTTCATGGTAAAATACTCTTCAGTGACAATCCATTATAAAACACTTTTAGATGGCAACATTGTCATCAACATTAAGAAAATGTCTACCTTTTCCTTGGCCAGAACAGCTCCCGGATCTCGAGTCACTCAATACCACATGGCTGGATACTAAGTTTCGATAATCACATCCTCTGGAGGAAAGAAGAAAGAATGCCATTTTCCTTTGTAGTCTGCTAAGGTGGGAGAAGTTCTCCAGCTCCTAGAGGTCTCAGGGTGCAGCTTTGGGTGTATCTGTTACCTTACCACTTTATAAGTCCATGCCCGGCCCCTCCCCCACTCCCTCTTTGATTTCACAAGCCCACCTCATGCATCTCAACGGCTTTCACTCACCCTCCCTCTCCATTGAGTAGGCGCCGATAGGTCTCGATCTCCTCCTCCAGGCGTGTCTTGATGTTCAGCAGGCATTCATACTCTGCATTCTGGCATTGTGTCTCACCCCGAATCTGGCTGAGCTGCTCCTCCACATTGCTAATCTGTGTCTGGATGCCAGACAGCTGAGCCATGTAGCCAGCTTCTGTGTCAGCCAGGGTCCCTTCCAGAGAGCACTTCTAAGATAAAGAGGAAATAAACATTCATGTTGAAAATAAGTCAGTGGATGAGTTGGAAAAACATCTGATTTTGTATGTGTAGTATGCGTTCATCTGCTATGGGTACAATCTATATTGTCATTGTTCTTTAACTTTCCTTGGCACGACTCAACTCAAATCTTTAATGGAAATAGAGTTGTCCTGTGTGTGCATGTGTACATGTGTCTGTGGAGCCAGACGTTGACATGTGTATCTTCCTCTGTTGCCCTAGACACTTCAAGACAGGGCCTCTCATGGCAACTGGAGTTCACCAATTTGGCTAGATTAGTTGGGGATCCATCTGTTTTCATGCACCCCACATCCCCAAATTTTCACATGGGTGCTGGGGATTTGAACTCTGGTCCTCACGCTTGCACAGCAGATATTTTCCCTATAGAGCCATCTCCCCAGCCCCAGAGAGCAGCAGCATGCTTGACTCTTTATGCTCTCTAGCAGACAAAACAGTTTTCCTTTTTCTGTGTTTATGGGCTTAGTGATCATTTTGGCAAAGAAGGACAACTCATCTGCTTAACTCTTTGTTGGAGAGTGAAAAACTAATAAACAACTGTCGGGCCGTACCAGGGCCAGCTGGGATTGAAGCTCAATTTCCAAGGCTTGCATGGTGCGCCTCAGTTCGGTTATCTCGTTCTTGGCAGAGTTGGCCGCGCCAGCGTCCGTAGAGATTTGGGCTTGCAGGGATGCACTCTAAATGGAAATCACGCAAAGTTGTCATAGGCTGCGGCAGCAGAGGTGGTGGCCTAAGCAGGGCTGCAGATGGAGGTTCTCAGTACAGCACCATACCCTCTCGTTGAACTGTTTCTCCGCTTCCTGGCGGTTCTGCTCAGCCAGCGCCTCATATTGCGCCCTCATGTCATTCAGTAGTTTGGTCAGGTCGGTTCCTGGGGCAGCATTTATTTCTACTGTCACATCTCCTCCAGAGCTTCCTTGTGTGCACTTCATTTCCTAGCATAGAGGGATTAAAAGAGGCGCCACAGTGGTGCCAGTGCAAGCTGCCACTTTCTAAAGCATGTGTCACTGGAGACATTTGAAACTGTGACACCCCGGGGGAACTTCGAGATGCAACATGCTCTCTGGCCGTTGGCTGTGTGGGGAGTTCATTTAGTAAAGCCGAGTTTACTTTTGTAGACTAGAGATCATGGAAAATATGGACGGCAGAGCTGCTCACACACGAGGAGCCCATTCCTACCTCCTCATGGTTCTTCCTCAGGATGACCAGCTCCTCTGTGAGACTCTCGATCTGCATCTCTAAGTCAGAGCGATTCATGGTAAGGTCATCCAGCACTTTCCTCAGGCCATTGATGTCGGCCTCCACAGACCCCCGGAGGTACAATTCATGTTCATACCTGGAAGGGGTGCAGGAAGGCAGGTGAGGGGACTCATCTCAAAGTACCGCTCGCTCTTCCTTCCTCCCTCCCTCCCTCCCTCCCTCCCTTCCTTTCCTTCCTTCTTTCCTTTCTTTTTCTTTCTTTCTTTCTTTCTTTCTTTCTTTCTTTCTTTCTTTCTTTCTCTTTCTTCCTCCCTCCCTTCCTTTCCTTCCTTCTTTCTTTCTTTTTCTTTTCTTTTCTTTCTTTCTTTTTTTTTTCCCCCCGAGACAGGGTTTCTCTGTGTAGTTTTGGTGCCTGTCCTGGATCTCACTCTGTAGATCAGGCTGGCCTCGAACTCACAGAGATCCTCTTGGCTCTGCTTCCCGAGTGCTGGGATTAAAGGTGTGTGTGCCACTCCCCCCCCCCCAGCCTCTATGTTTTTTAAATTTATTTTTACTGTATGTTCACTGGTGTTTTGCCTGCATGTATGTTTGTGTGAGGGTGTTAAAAGCCCTGGAACTGGAGTTACAGGCAGGTGTTAGCAATGGATACTGGGAATTGAACTCAGGACCTCTGGAAGAGCAGCCAGTGCTCTTAACCGCTGAGCCATCTCTCCAGCCCCAGAATACCTCTCTTTCATACTCCTGGAAAAAGTTTTGATCTTGGAGCACTGTTTTTCATTTTTCTCTCTGTGTGTAACCCAGGCCCTTGGCCTTTGCGGGGAAATTCTCTACATTTCCAGCCACCCCCAAACTATTTTGATAAATAAAATTGGCTGAGGGTTTTTTTTTTTATAGAGTTTTTAAATCTCATAAAGAAAAATAATTTCTAATATTAATTCTAGCCATGTACAATGTTTTCCTAAGAGCTGTCAGTCTTAGTTCCCTCCCTCCCTCCCACTCTGTTTTACTTTCTCTTCCCTTTCCTTCCTTTTTTTCCAACAGTGGTCTCTAAAATTTGCTCCTGCCGGGCGGTAGTGGCACACGCCTTTAATCCCAGCACTCGGGAGGCAGAGCCAGGCGGATCTCTGTGAGTTCCAGGAAAGGCGCAAAGCTACACAGAGAAACCCTGTCTCGGAAAAAAAAATGCTCCTGTGAGCCATGCGTGGGAGTTCACTCTTGTAACAGCAGTCTAGAGCTACAGGCAGAAAGGTGAAGAGTTCAAGGCCAGCCTCAGTTCCATAGTGGGTTTGACTACAGTCTGGGCTACACAAGCCTCTGTCTAAAAACAAACAAAACAAAACAAAACAAAACAAAACAAAACAAAAAACAACAAAACCACCAACACCCCTCCAAACCAAACAAATAGTAAAACAATAAAAGAAAACCATCCACATTCACCCCTGGTCTACTTCTGAATTTAGGTCGTGATCCTCCAAAGGGCTTTTTCCCTCAGCAGTTGGGCTGTTTCAGTCCCTAAGGTATATGTTTTCAAGGATTTCGTGTGTCTTACTTCATCCTGAAGTCATCCGCAGCCAGTCTAGCATTGTCGATCTGCAGAGCCATCCTGGCATTTTCAATGGTGGCTGCAATGATCTAGGAAAGAGGGAAGATCGAATCCTAGCTGATTTTTCTTTTTTTCTTTCTTTCTTTCTTTTTTTTTTTTTGACACCTACCCATGAGGGTAGACCTCTCCTATGTCATTAACTCTTAAAGGGGGGTTGGCCTGCAGACTTACTTAGCCGTGGCACCTGTACACTTAAACACTACGTTTCTCTGCAACTGGAAACAGCTTCCACAGCTATTAGGGTAGACAAAGGACACTGCTTTATGGAATGCTGTCCTCTGCCTATTTCTGCTGTTTGGAAGATCAGTCACTTCCTCACCAATTGAAGAAACTAATGTGAACACATAATTTCATTTAAAAACATACGACTCATACATGTATGGCTGAAATTTTCTGTTTATTATGCAACATTTCACCAGATTCTATAGGAAGAATAGTCCTAATGATGAATCCAGAAGGACACAAAAATGCACAAACCTGTCAGAATGAGTCATGAAGTAATTAGGTCACACTAATTATCCATGAGTACAAGCACTCTAATATACCTGTCAGTTGGCTATCCATCATTGTATTAATTTGATACTCAAATTTGAGATTCAGACAGAATACTGTGATTGTATCTCATATGCAGAGTTGCCATAATTAAGATACAGGAGGATCCATTTTGCACACATGAATAATTCCTTGACTTAACATTTCATTACTGAGCCCTTGAGATGGCTCAGCAGGTGAGGACTCTTGTTGCTATGTCTGAGCTGAGTTTGAGCCCCAGGACTCCACGGTAGGAGGAGAACCAGCTCCCATGAGTTGTCCCCTGACTTCCACACTTGTGCCATGGCATGCATGCATGTCCCCCCTGGACCTCCCCTACACACAGGCGAACACACATACACACACAAACAAGTGTGAAAAGAAATTCATCATAGTATACGATCTGAATAAAAGTGAAAGACAGTCAGTCCATAAGCGCAGCTGCGGAGTCCCACCTGGTTCTTCAGATCTTCCATGACTGGCCAGTATCTGCTGTAGTCTCTCCCAGCTTCCCCTTTTCCAGACCCATGCTTGCCATACCACTCCTTGATCTTTGTCTCCAGGTCGGTGTTGGCCTCCTCCAGGGCTCGCACCTTGTTCAGGTAGCTGGCCAGACGGTCATTGAGGTTCTGCATGGTTTGCTTTTCACTTCCAGAGAGAAGGCCCCCATCACTGCCACCTCCCATACTACCTCCATAGCTAGAGAAGCCTCCATTAGAACCCCCACAAAAGCCAGAGCCCTTACCAAAGCCAGAACCCCCACCAAAGCCAGAACCCCCACAAAAGCCAGAACCTCCCCCAAAGCCAGAACCCCCACCAAAGCCAGAGCCCCCACCAAAGCCAGAACCTCCCCCAAAGCCAGAACCCCCACCAAAGCCAGAACCTCCCCCAAAGCCAGAACACCCACCAAGGCCAGAGCCCCCGCTAAATCCAGAACTTCCACCAAAGCCAGAGACTGCTCCAAACCCACCCTTTACCACGCAGCTACCAAAGCCCCCTTCAGTGACACTTCCGAAGCCACCCTTAGAGCTTCCGCCCAGCCCACACCTGCCGTGGCTTCCCTGGAAGCCCCAGGAAGAACCTCCCCCCAGCCCACAGCTGCTTCCACTGCTGAAGGTGTTTCCACCTGAGCACACCCTGCTGCCTGTGGCCCCCGAGGAAGCGGAGGCTCGGGAGGAGCAGGACCCTCTCTGAGATGAGCAAAACATGATGCTCCTTCCAGTACTGAGCTGTCTCTCGAGACTGGGAAAGATGGAGTAAATGGCCTGTCCTAGTCTGCCCCTTGGCCCTCATATACACACCAGGAGGGCGTTCCTTCTCTCTGTCATTTCCTAACCCCTGTTACAGTTTTATTAATCCCTAATTGGATAATTTATTTTTCATGAACCTACCCTACTGGCTCTTTTTATGAGGCTGGGTCAGACATTAGAAAAAATAAGGTGGAGCCAATATCTTTTTTTTTTTTTTTTCTTTTCGGAATTACTGTTTTAATCTTTGAGAGGTTTTGATGACTGGTAATTCCTTCAGAAAATATAATTCCATTCAATTTGCTTCATGATTTCCCAACATCAGAGTGTATCCCAGGTTATTGAATGTAATTAAAACCCTCTGTGTGATGAGAGAGAACATTTCTCAACATGTAGCTTTTTGTTTGTATTGTTATCAAAGTCAAAATTAGCGTTAGCATCAGAATTGATTTTGCATTTAATGAAGCTCTCCCCTCTTTGATTTGGTTATTTCTTTCTTGGTAATTTAAGATGAACTGATGCATTTTCCTTTTTTTTCCACAGTTGATACGAAAAGTTAGTCATATATTTTCCTGTGAGTATTGTTGGACATGCTCATTCAGGCAGATACTGACTAAAAATGACCCGACAAGACTTCTTATTGTTCTAGCATGACCAGGGTGAGGATGCAAATGCCTCATCCACACCTAAGATTCAGCTCTGGTCCTCTTGCCCCACTTCCCACCTTGAGATAAGGTCTGGTATAGTCTAGACAGCGGAAGAGACACTTGCATCTCTGATCCTCCTGCCTCTACCTCCTGTGGTCTGTGATTATAGGTATGTGTAACCACACTTTGTTTTGTACTGGGCTGGGGACGGAACCTGGGACTTTGTGGTCTCTAGGCAAGCACACTATCAGCTGAGAGATACCACCAGCTCTCTCTTCTAGTCTTAAGAGCAAGATACCAAATCTTCAGAAATGGAGAGGAACCGATGCTGCTTCTGTCTCTGCTTTGAAGGCCATTGGTAAAGAGTGTTAGGAACCAAGATTTCAGGAACAAAACATGAACCATGGAAAGTACTAGCTAAGCCAGAGAACAAGTCATAAGCCCACTGCCCTTCCCCAGAGCAGTAACACCTGTTTACTAACCGGAGGCTCCCAAAGATAAGAACATTCCACAGTCAGGTGCCATGACAACCAAATGTAAAGAGCATTCCATGGTCAGGTAGCCTAGCAACAGAACAAATGGCCCCTGACCAGTGACCTTAGCTGACATCTTGCAGTTGCAGGACCTGCACGTCTCCCATGTCTTTCATGCCTTCCACGTCTCTTCCCCTTCCCTCCTGCCTTCCCCTTCCCCTCCTATGCTATATAAGCCTTGCAGAGAGAAATAAAAATTGCAGCTTGATCAGAATCTTGTCTTGCTGTCCATCTCTTGTGTCCCCTGTCTCTTTCATTCACTCCCACAGGTGGGTCGCCCCCGTTGAAACCCCGCTGGCCAGGGCAAAAGAGGAATCTGAAACAGCTGTTAATATACAAAGGAGCCACTTACACATGGGGAAATCTGGAGTTTGTTCCAATCTGTCTAGTCTTTGCTTAGGTTTTTCTATTTTTGTCTAAGGGATATTTAGAAAAGAGGACCTTCATTTCTGATGACTCATGGTTAGGATCATCACATCATTGGATCTTCAGTTCTGGAACCTTCCCTGTTCACTTCCTGCTTTGTGTTGTTCTATCCTTCTGTGGTATAGATATTTCCTTTTCTCTTGGCTACTAGTTCCTCTGGTTTTAAAGTGTCGCTTTAAAAGACTAGCAGTTCTGGGTGGTGGTGGCACAAGCCTTTAATCCCAGCACTTGGGAGGCAGAGGCAGGTGGATCTCTGTGAGTTCGAGGTCAGCTTGGTCTTCAGATTGAGTTCCAGGACAGCCAGGACTACACAGAGAAACCCTGCCTAGAAAAACCAAAAAGACAACACACCAAGTGGCTAGCAGTGGGGCTGGTGAGATGGCTCAGCAGATAAAGGTGCTTGCTGCCAAGTCTGCCCACCCAAATTTGATACTTGGACCCAAGTGGAAGAAATCCACTGCAGTGTGTGTGCACTGGAGGGCACACACACATACAGAATAAACAAATGTAAATAAAAAAATATATAAAAGATTACCAATGTTTGACTCCACTTGTATTAAGTTCCTGAAGGAGTCAAAGTCATAGACATAGACAGTGGCTGAGTGGGGTGGGAGGGCATGCCACAGCAGCTGTTGAATTGGTAGAGAGTGTGGCATGGCTTCAGTAGGTCAGTTGCACAGACAATGTGAGCATGCTCAACACTGTTGAACTGTATATGTCAGGTGATTATGATGGTAAGCTTGATGTGTGCATTTCATCACAATTTTAAAAAGGTGTCGTTTGTAAAGGTGTAGATGCCTATGAGTCTTGCTTAGCTCTGTACTCAAGAGACTGAGTTTTCATATTTGAAATGTTCTCCCTTATCTTGGCAGTCTTTTAAATCTTGGGTATTCTTTAATCTTTGTCCAACATTCTTCCTTCGTTAACTTTTCCTTAAGCTGTTTTTATTGTGTGTCCATGATTGAATTAGGTGATAATTACCTTTATTAATTGTGTGTGCATGCACGCAGGCTAGACTGGCTGGCCAAAAAGGCTCAAGGGTCTGTCTGCCTCTGCCTCCCTGTACCTCCCTTGACATGAGTTCTGGGAATCAAATGCTGGGACTGGCAAGCGAGGGAGTGTTTCTTCCTTTGTAGATGGTGAGGTGGAATCTTTCCACTCTGATAAATTGGGCTAAGGAGGTTTTAAGGAAGGAACAAAGGTGAGCAAGAAATCTGATGGAACTTAGAAGCTGAAGAGCCTGGGGGCGGAGAGCTTTGAAAGAACAAGGAGAAACAGTATTCAAAGGGGTTGAACTTCTCCTGTGTTTGTGGTGCTTCTGTGGCTGTTATCTGTGCTGGAGGCTTTGGACGGCTTCATTTATGATGTGTATTAGGGTATCCAAACCTTCGGGTCTTAACCGAGGAAGCATGGGATGGAGGTGTTCTTTTTAATTTGTGTTAGTTTTTCTCTTGATATGTTTTATAATGTTAGTACCCCTCCCTCCCTTTCTCTCCCCCCTCCCTCTCCCTCCCTCTCCTTCCTTGGGATCATCAGTGCATTGGTCCATGAGGGAGGAGGGAGCAGAAGTGAGGAATAGGGTTTGGATGGCTGATGGTATGATGGAGACAGCCCTCTGGGAGATGACGTCAGTGGATCAGCTCAGCTTTGTTCTAGAGTATAGGAACTATATAGGATTGGGGAGCCTGGGGACAAACACTAATTTGCATTAAGTGGCACGCTCCTGTCATAAGGCTTCATATGTGGCAGCAGGGCCCTGTAGCAAAGCTCCTAGTAGAAATCTTAGTTACCGTATGTGCAGCAGGGGAGAGGCATCTAGCAGGAACTGTGCCGGGGTCATGCTAGAGATAAACCAGGCATCCAGGCTTAGACACAGCTTTCAGATAAGGTCACTCCTCTGGGCCTAGAGACATTCTCTAGATAAGAGCAGGTAGAGAGCAGGAAGTCTCGATGGGGGGTGGGGGCCGGGGAGAGAGTCCTCATGTTGTTGAGCTTTGGAGAAAGCTGCCAGGTCATGATAGACTGCAACCTTTGGCTAGCAGGATCTTCCAACTCTTTCCTTCCTTCTTCCCTCTCTCCCTCCCTCCCTCCCTTCCTTCCTTCCTTCCTTCCTTCCTTCCTTCCTGCTTTACTTATTTGCAATTCTGGGGCTCCAACCCAGGGACCCAGGGACTTGCACATGCTGCCAATGTTCTACAGTGGTCAACATTACTAATTTTTTTTGGTGTGTGTGTGTGTAACCAGTTATGCAGAAGAGTGTAGAGGTTAGAGGTTGAAAGCCTTTTTCTTTTTTCTTTTTCTTTCATTTCTTTATACTGACATCCTCATCCTCATCAAGTCAGAGTCTCTTACTGAACCTGGAGCTCACCATTTCAGCTGCACCAGCTGTCCTGCCAGCCCCTGGGATCTACCTGTCTCTGTCCCCTCAGTGCTGGGGTTACAAGTGTGCACAGGTATGCCTGGCTTTTATGTGGGTTTAGGGGACCTGAACTAAGGTCCTCGTGTATGTAGCAAGCTCTTTCTCCATGGAGCCACATCCTCTTCTCTCAAATTAAATTCTTAGGAGATACTTCCCTGGGTCTTTTCAGGAGGGACCAATGGGGCAGGCATTTACTGATTGAAACAGCTGTTGCTGCCTCCAGTGCTTTGAGTGACAGTCAGTGTAGAAATGAGCACACAGGCAACCTGCAGGATTTCCTTCTGCCCTTTAGTCTCCCTGAAATGCATTTTCACACTTTCTCCCAGCTGCATCTGTGTGGCTTTTCTTCTACCTATGGAATCTATTCAGGAGACTAATCTAGAGTCTGTGATTTGCAAATTGTCTAGTGTATTTAGAGGATTAAAGGCTTTGAACCACACATTTAAATCCAACTCCGTTCTGGACTGAGGCGTTAGGATTTATTAGTAAACATTACTCCCATTGTTTCCAGACACCCTCATGTGTAACACTCACTGTATTTGCAATAAGGACCCGCCAAAGATAACAAATTAGTTCTTGGAATTTTCTTCAACTGTAATTGGAAGCATAAAGGATGTAGTGAGTTTTCAGTGGACTAGAACATTCAGAAGTGACAGTCTGGGTGTCTGATCCCTGAGAGTTCAAAAGAAATGACCAAATTGCAAACGCCAGGCTTTCAGCCCAGTTCTCTGCCTAAGCTACGTGCTGTTTTGACCCGTGAAGAACTGTGTAGATGACACTTCTTATAGGGGATGCTCTTTGCAGAATGACTTGTAAATAGTAACCATCTTTTTTTATTGTTGGCAAATAGATACTGTGTATTTAAAATTTTTTTAAATTTCAGATGTATATGTTGCATGTTTTTGGGTCAATAAGAATCCCACCTTTGGATGGGCATGGTTTGTTGCTCATGATGAATCTTTGCATCATTGAGAATGGAACTCAACTTATGTGTCCTGCCTGTCCCAGAGAACATTCTAGTGTGGGTTTTCCGTACAAGGCACATGACCAAGGTAGGTAAGGGGAGTACTTGGTTCAGAGTATTTATTGACTGTTGCTAGAGCTTTTGGTGGTAGATGATACAGGGGAAAAGTGCAAATGGGACAGGAGAGGATGAGCAAGGTCACTGGTTTATTCCTGCACAGAGTCAGTGTTTAGAATAGTGGTGTCTCCAGGTTCAACTACTTGAAAGAAAAAAAAAAGTTTTGTTACAGTGTATGTGCTAGCTCAGTGGTCCTAGCACTGTCCATCAGTTGATTTCAGTCCAGTGCTACCGTGGGGCGCCAGAGAAGTTACAAACGACCAATAAATGGAGAGCAGACTGGGGTCAGTGAGGGGGCTCAGCAGTTAAGAGCACTGGCAGCTCTTCCAGAGCACCCTGGTTCAATTCCTGCTAGCTGCATGACGGCTCCCTTTATCTGTAACTCCAGTTCAAGGGATCTGCTGCCCTCTTCTGGCGTCTGTGGGAAGTGCATGCCTGTGGTGTAGAGATGTACATGTAGACAAAACACTGATACACATTAAAAAAAAAGTGAGAGCAGACATACCTCGTGACTGTTTCTCCTCCTTTGCTTCTTTGCTTTCTCACATTTTTAGTCTTTCCTTCTCTTTACTTGAGTCTTCTTTAATTTTTCTTAGTTTAGCTATTTATTTGTGATTTTATCTTTCAAGAAATGGATTGTTATTTTACAGCTAATATTTGCTTATGAGTGAGTACATACCATGTATTCTAGGTCTGGGTTACCTAACTCAGAATGATTATTTTCAAGTTACATCCATTTGCTTGCAAATTTCCTGATGTAAATGTTTTTTAACAGCTGAGTAATATCATGTACATATCGATGCTTAGGTTGAGGGGCATCTGGGTTGTTTCCAGTTTCTGGCTCTTTTTCTTTTCTTTTTTTTTTTGGAGCTGAGGATCGAACCCAGGGCCTTGTGCTTGCTAGGCAGGTGCTCTACCACTGAGCTAAATCCCCAACCCAGTTTCTGGCTCTTATGAATAAAGCTGCTATGGACATAGTTGAGCAAGTGTCCTCATGGTACGGTGGAGTGTCCTTTGGGTATATGCCCAGGAGTGGTATAGCTGGGTCTGGAGGTAGATCGATTCCCAATTTTCTGAGAAACCACCATATTGATATCCAAAGTGACTGTACACGTTTACACTCCCACTAGTAGTGGAGGAGTGTTCCCCTTGCTCCACATCCTTTCCAGCATGGATTGTCACTTGTGTTATTGATTTTAGCCATTCTGAGAGGTATAAGATGGACTCTCAAAGTACTTGTGATTTGCTTTTCCCTGATGGCTAAGGAAATCGACAGGCAAATTGATGCAACTAGAAAAAAATCATCATGAGTGAGGAAACCCAGACCCAGAAATCAAATATGGTATGTACTTATGTATAAGTGGATATTAGCCATTAAGCAAATAATAACCAAGTTGTAATCTTCTGTAGACCTAGACAGGTTAGATAAAGAGAACAAACAGATCTCCCTGAGATGGGGAAATAGAATAGCTTTTGTGGGCAGACTGGGGATGGCAGTGGGGCCAGGGATCAGGTATTGGGCAGAGATGGGGTGGAGGGAGAAAGAGGGGGGAGAGATGACTGGAACTGAGGGACATTTAGGGAGTGGTATGGGGACCTAGTGTAGTGGAAATATCCTGGAACCCATGAAAGTGATCCTAATGAGGCCTTCTAGTAGTGAGAGATTTGGAGTCTCAAATGGCCATCTCTTGTCTCCAGGCGAGGCTTCCAGTGGCTGGACTGGGTTGCATTCAATTGAGTTGTTGGTCAAGGGGACCCTTAGAAATCCCCAAACAACTCAGACTGTTGCTAAGACAAAGGGTTGCTCTCTGCAAACTGATATTGGGCCCCATTGCTGAGGACAACAGCCACAGAACTCATTGAACATGGAGAAGTCAAGCTGGTGCCTAAGTGGAGCCTTCACCCCCAAGTTCTAGTGTTTTTGGTATGGAAAGGTACTCTGCAGTCTACCGAAGGAGAAACGTGGACACCAATCCAGCCACAAAACCTTTGACATTCATTCTGCCCTACCTGAAGAATATGCTAGGCATTGGTGGCACAGAATTTGTGGGAGAAGTCCACCAATATCTGATTTGACTTAAGGCCCACTCCACGCATAACTGACACTGCTTGGGTAACCAAGAACCGGAGACTGAATAGCCCAGAGATCTAGTGTGAAGCCAAACACTACTGCTTAAAAAAAAAGGTATCAATAAAATGACTCCCAATGATATTATTCCTCTATACTCATAGATCAGTGCCTTATCCAGTCATCATCAGAGAGGCTTTCTCTGGCAGTGAGGGAAATATGTAGAACCCCACTACATATTGTAGAACGTTTCTATCAAATCCCTCTCCTTGGAGCTCAGGGAATCCTGAGGAAGAGGAGGTGGAAAGAGTGTAAGAGCCAGAGAGGGTGGAGGACACCGGGAGAACAAGGCCCTCTGAATCAACTAATCAGGGGCATATGAGCTCCCAGAGACTGAGGCTTCAAGCACAGGACCTACGTAGATCTACTCCAGGTCCTCTGCATATATCCTATAGCTATTAGTATTTTTACAGGACCCCCGACTGTGAGAACGAGTGGGTCTCTGACTCTTGTGCTGGCTCTTGGGACTCTGTCTCCTCTTGGGTTGCCATGTCCAAATTCCATGTGATGGTTTTTGCTTCATCTTACATTTTGTTTTGTCATATTTGGTTGTTACCTCTTAGAAGCCCGCTCTTTTCTTCTTCTCCTTCTCCTTCTTTTCCTCCTTCTTCTTTTTTAAAGATTTATTTATTTAATATGTATACAGCATGTATGACTGCAGGCTAGAAGAGGCTACCAGATCTCATTACAGATGGTTGTGAGCCACCATGTAGTTGCTGGGAATTGAACTCAGGACCTCTGGAAGAGCAGTCCTTGCTCTTAACCTCTGAGCCATCTCTCCAGCCCACCCACTCTTTTTGAATGAGAGACAGAAAGAGAAGATTTGGAGGGGAGGGGATGTGGGGAGGAACTGGGAGGAGGAGAGGGAGGAGAATTGTAATCCAGATACATTGTATGAAAAAAGAATCTGTTTTCAATAAAAGGGAAAAAACAAAATAAGTTTGTTTAGTGTGTGTGTGTGTGTGTGTGTGTGTGTGTGTGTGTGTGTGTGTGTACATGTAAGTCTGAGGACATCTTGTAGGGGTCAGTTCTCTACTACTATCATGTGGGTCCTGGGGATCAAACTCAGGTTGTCAAGCTTGGTAGCAGATTCCTTTACTTGCTGGGCCTCCTTCCTCCTAATATCACTACCTAAAAATGCTCACCATTGGGGAGGCATTGATGGCGTGTTTTTTATTTTCATGAGCATGTGTGTAACATGTGCAATTGTTTTCGTATAAAGCAGGACATACTGGATCTCTACTTTTTATTTTTCAGTGAATGACGAATATCTTTTCAGGTCAATGAATGAACTTGGACATTCTCAGTGGCTGCACGATGTTCTGGAGATGGAACTTGACTGGTGTTTTCTAAGTGTACTTACTCACTCTTGGTCGATAGATATTATATTATGGCTCAGGTTTCAGTATGATAAAGCAGCTGGGAAGACTAGACAGCTGTTAATAATTGATTGTGTAAGAACAGATTCCTAGAAGGGGAATGGCTCTAAGGAACATGTGGAGCCTGTTGCTGTGTGGTTCTGCTGCTGCTGATATTCCCAGCTCACACTCCACCAGGCAAGGTGTTGGTGTTTTTTCCATACTCTTGACAAAAATGGGTGTTTACTGTTATTAAACAAATAGGGATTGTTTGATATTGAAAATGGCATTTTAATTTGCCTGGCTTTGATTCCTAGCCATGCTGGGTGTGAGGCAACATGCAATGCCCCATGGCCGTTCCTAGTTTGTGCATATCGTGGGTTCATCTCTCACTGATCCTGTTACCGCTTGCTTGTAGATCTGTTCTCAAGTTCGCATTTTGAGGAATTCAGCCTGTCTATTGGCCACATATGACAAGGATACTGAGGACCCTTCCTGTCTTAGGGTGCTGTAGGGAATTTAGGCCCACAGCAATAGTTTCTTGTCTTCCATTCTACACTCAGCCCTAGAGATGACCAGTTAATGTCATTATATTTTTCAGACAGCAGGTGGGGCTAAACTGCAGCTAAGACAATCTTTTTTTAAATTAGTGCCTATTAATCACTCAAAATAGTGGATTTTTTTTTCTTTTTTTAGCTGAGAATCGAACCCAGGGCCTTGAGCTTACTAGGCAAGCGCTCTACCACTGAGC